>NC_057796.1:73313590-73338484 GCF_018294505.1 Triticum aestivum
GTGGACGAAGGCTGAAGAAGCAATCTCTGCCTCCCTATCGCTGCGTCCTGCTCCTCAATATGTCACCTTAGTCATGGCCGCCTTATCCCTCATGCTGCTGATTTGAATCTGCCCTACTCTTCTTCTCCTAGACTGCTCGAGCGCTTCAGCGGGTGCCTTGCCGACGACAGGGAAGGAAGGACCAGAGTAAGTATAATATGGAAGTTCCTGTTCAAATTAGTAGAATATGCTTACCAGGTGTTAGAATTTATAGATATATACCACAATTTTCACTACAGATTAAATATAATATGAAAGTTCTTGTCAGTTTTCTTTGTAGTTAGTTTGCGACAATCACAACATGATCATTTGAATATTTTGTTGTAACAAATCTATTATAGCTATTGTTGTGAAAGAAAAATCCTTAAAAAATCACCCAATAGCAACCCGAGGAAGTTAAGAGACATAAATGATCCAGATATGGTTCCATTATGCTCCCTCTGTTTGATAATATATGAAGTTTTCTGCCAGTACACAATGCCAAAAACGTCTTATATTATGGGACAGAAGCGAGTTTGTGATTTTTTTGGTTATTCTAGATTCCACATGCTTCATTTGGGTGAATAATCCATTGGCATCCAAATTTGGAGATTAATTCACCTATGTAATGTGCATAATCAATGACACATTTTTGCTTTGATGAATATGTAAATAAATTTTGTACAATTCCATAAATACACAGTTAAGCATTTTTGTTGTAAAGATAATGTAGATAATTTTTTATAGCTTTGCAAATAAGATTAACCTTGGTGTATAAATCCGATCAGAGTAGAGGTAGCTATGCAATGGTCTTGCGTCACATCATTAGTCTAAGGCTCTAACCACATTCATGGAGAATCTAACATCCCAACTACGCATATCTGTTTGTTCCAGAAGCCACGAAATTGAGGTACGCAGAAGATGAAGAAACCTGAGAATTGATGATCGAATGAAGAGTCGGAGCTCGAGCATCACATAGTCGTCAGCTATGGTGGCTTGTGGGCGGATGTTTCTCAGACCTAAGTTGTTGCCGCTGGACCGTGGTTACATTCATCCTAGCTTGGAGGAAATGGTGCGGGAAGATATGCATGTGCTGGGCGAAGAAGTGGACGAAGGCCGAAGTAGCAATCTCTGCCTCCCTATCGCTGCGTCCTGCTCCTCACTATGTCACCTTAGTCATTGCCGCCTTATCCCTCATGCTGCTGATGTGAATCTGCCCTACTCTTCTTCTCCTAGACTGCTCGAGCGCTTCAGCGGGTGCCTTGCCGACGACAGGGAAGGAAGGACCAGAGTAAGTATAATATGGAAGTTCCTGTTCAAATTAGTAGAATATGCTTACCAGGTGTTAGAATTTATAGATATATACCACAATTTTCACTACAGATTAAATATAATATGAAAGTTCTTGTCAGTTTTCTTTGTAGTTAGTTTGCGAAAATCACAACATGATCATTTGAATATTTTGTTGTAACAAATCTATTATAGCTATTGTTGTGAAAGAAAAAGCCTTAAAAAATCACCCAATAGCAACCCGAGGAAGTTAAGAGACATAAATGATCCAGATATGGTTCCATTATGCTCCCTCTGTTCGATAATATATGACGTTTTCTGGCAGTACACAATGCCAAAAACGTCTTATATTATGGGACAGAAGCGAGTTTGTGATTCTTTTGGTTATTCTTGATTCCACATGCTTCATTTGGGTGAATAATCCATTGGCATCCAAATTTGGAGAATAATTCACCTATTTAATGTGCATAATCAATGACACATTTTTGCTATGATGAATATGTAAATAAATTTTGTACAATTCCATAAATACACAGTTAAGCGTTTTTGTTGTAAAGATAATGTAGATAATTTTTATAGCTTTGCAAATAAGATTAACCTTGGTGTATAAATCGGATCAGAGTAGAGGTAGCTATGCAATGGTCTTGCGTCACATCATTAGTCTAAGGCTCTAACCACATTCATGGAGAATCTAACATCCCAACTATGCATATCTGTTTGTTCCGGAAGCCAAGAAATTGAGGGACGCAGAAGATGAACAAAGCTGAGAATTGATGATCGAATGAAGAGTCGGAGCTCGAGCATCACATAGCCGTCAGCTATGGTGGCTTGTGGGCGGATGTTTCTCAGACCTAAGTTGTTGCCGCTGGACCGTGGTTACATTCATCCTAGCTTGGAGGAAATGGTGCGGGAAGATATGCATGTGCAGGGCGAAGAAGTGGACGAAGGCCGAAGTAGCAATCTCTGCCTCCCTATCGCTGCGTCCTTCTCCTCAATATGTCACCTTAGTCATGGCCGCCTTATCCCTCATGCTGCTGATTTGAATCTGCCCTACTCTTCTTCTCCTAGACTGCTCGAGCGCTTCAGCGGGTGCCTTCCCAACGACAGGGAAGGAAGGACCAGAGTAAGTATAATATGGAAGTTCTTGTTCAAATTAGTAGAATATGCTTACCAGGTGTTAGAATTTATAGATATATACCACAATTTTCACTACAGATTAAATATAATATGAAAGTTCTTGTCAGTTTTCTTTGTAGTTAGTTTGCGACAATCACAACATGATCATTTGAATATTTTGTTGTAACAAATCTATTATAGCTATTGTTGTGAAAGAAAAATCCTTAAAAAATCACCCAATAGCAACCCGAGGAAGTTAAGAGACATAAATGATCCAGATATGGTTCCATTATGCTCCCTCTGTTCGATAATATATGACGTTTTCTGGCAGTACACAATGCCAAAAACGTCTTATATTATGGGACAGAAGCGAGTTTGTGATTTTTTTGGTTATTCTTGATTCCACATGCTTCATTTGGGTGAATAATCCATTGGCATCCAAATTTGGAGATTAATTCACCTATGTAATGTGCATAATCAATGACACATTTTTGCTATGATGAATATGTAAATAAATTTTGTACAATTCCATAAATACACAGTTAAGCATTTTTGTTGTAAAGATAATGTAGATAATTTTTTATAGCTTTGCAAATAAGATTAACCTTGGTGTATAAATCCGATCAGAGTAGACGTAGCTATGGAATGGTCTTGCGTCACATCATTAGTCTAAGGCTCTAACCACATTCATGGAGAATCTAACATCCCAACTACGCATATCTGTTTGTTCCAGAAGCCAAGAAATTGAGGTACGCAGAAGATGAACAAACCTGAGAATTGATGATCGAATGAAGAGTCGGAGCTCGAGCATCACATAGCCGTCAGCTATGGTGGCTTGTGGGCGGATGTTTCTCAGACCTAAGTTGTTGCCGCTGGACCGTGGTTACATTCATCCTAGCTTGGAGGAAATGGTGCGGGAAGATATGCATGTGCAGGGCGAAGAAGTGGACGAAGGCCGAAGTAGCAATCTCTGCCTCCCTATCGCTGCGTCCTGCTCCTCAATATGTCACCTTAGTCATGGCCGCCTTATCCCTCATGCTGCTGATTTGAATCTGCCCTACTCTTCTTCTCCTAGACTGCTCGAGCGCTTCAGCGGGTGCCTTGCCGACGACAGGGAAGGAAGGACCAGAGTAAGTATAATATGGAAGTTCCTATTCAAATTAGTAGAATATGCTTACCAGGTGTTAGAATTTATAGATATATACCACAATTTTCACTACAGATTAAATATAATATGAAAGTTCTTGTCAGTTTTCTTTGTAGTTAGTTTGCGACAATCACAACATGATCATTTGAATATTTTGTTGTAACAAATCTATTATAGCTATTGTTGTGAAAGAAAAATCCTTAAAAAAATCACCCAATAGCAACCCGAGGAAGTTAAGAGACATAAATGATCCAGATATGGTTCCATTATGCTCCCTCTGTTCGATAATATATGACGTTTTCTGGCAGTACACAATGCCAAAAACGTCTTATATTATGGGACAGAAGCGAGTTTGTGATTTTTTTGGTTATTCTTGATTCCACATGCTTCATTTGGGTGAATAATCCATTGGCATCCAAATTTGGAGATTAATTCACCTATGTAATGTGCATAATCAATGACACATTTTTGCTATGATGAATATGTAAATAAATTTTGTACAATTCCATAAATACACAGTTAAGCATTTTTGTTGTAAAGATAATGTAGATAATTTTTTATAGCTTTGCAAATAAGATTAACCTTGGTGTATAAATCCGATCAGAGTAGAGGTAGCTATGCAATGGTCTTGCGTCACATCATTAGTCTAAGGCTCTAACCACATTCATGGAGAATCTAACATCCCAACTACGCATATCTGTTTGTTCCAGAAGCCAAGAAATTGAGGTACGCAGAAGATGAACAAACCTGAGAATTGATGATCGAATGAAGAGTCGGAGCTCGAGCATCACATAGCCGTCAGCTATGGTGGCTTGTGGGCGGATGTTTCTCAGACCTAAGTTGTTGCCGCTGGACCGTGGTTACATTCATCCTAGCTTGGAGGAAATGGTGCGGGAAGATATGCATGTGCAGGGCGAAGAAGCGGACGAAGGCCGAAGTAGCAATCTCTGCCTCCCTATCGCTGCGTCCTGCTCCTCAATATGTCACCTTAGTCATGGCCGCCTTATCCCTCATGCTGCTGATTTGAATCTGCCCTACTCTTCTTCTCCTAGACTGCTCGAGCGCTTCAGCGGGTGCCTTGCCGACGACAGGGAAGGAAGGACCAGAGTAAGTATAATATGGAAGTTCCTGTTCAAATTAGTAGAATATGCTTACCAGGTGTTAGAATTTATAGATATATACCACAATTTTCACTACAGATTAAATATAATATGAAAGTTCTTGTCAGTTTTCTTTGTAGTTAGTTTGCGACAATCACAACATGATCATTTGAATATTTTGTTGTAACAAATCTATTATAGCTATTGTTGTGAAAGAAAAATCCTTAAAAAAATCACCCAATAGCAACCCGAGGAAGTTAAGAGACATAAATGATCCAGATATGGTTCCATTATGCTCCCTCTGTTCGATAATATTTGACGTTTTCTGGCAGTACACAATGCCAAAAACGTCTTATATTATGGGACAGAAGCGAGTTTGTGATTTTTTTGGTTATTCTTGATTCCACATGCTTCATTTGGGTGAATAATCCATTGGCATCCAAATTTGGAGATTAATTCACCTATGTAATGTGCATAATCAATGACACATTTTTGCTATGATGAATATGTAAATAAATTTTGTACAATTCCATAAATACACAGTTAAGCATTTTTGTTGTAAAGATAATGTAGATAATTTTTTATAGCTTTGCAAATAAGATTAACCTTGGTGTATAAATCCGATCAGAGTAGAGGTAGCTATGCAATGGTCTTGCGTCACATCATTAGTCTAAGGCTCTAACCACATTCATGGAGAATCTAACATCCCAACTACGCATATCTGTTTGTTCCAGAAGCCACGAAATTGAGGTACGCAGAAGATGAAGAAACCTGAGAATTGATGATCGAATGAAGAGTCGGAGCTCGAGCATCACATAGTCGTCAGCTATGGTGGCTTGTGGGCGGATGTTTCTCAGACCTAAGTTGTTGCCGCTGGACCGTGGTTACATTCATCCTAGCTTGGAGGAAACGGTGTGGGTGGGTATGCATGTGCAGGGCGAAGAAGTGGACGAAGGCCGAAGAAGCAATCTCTGCCTCCCTATCGCTGCGTCCTGCTCCTCAATATGTCACCTTAGTCATGGCCGCCTTATCCCTCATGCTGCTGATTTGAATCTGCCCTACTCTTCTTCTCCTAGACTGCTCGAGCGCTTCAGTGGGTGCCTTGCCGACGACAGGGAAGGAAGGACCAGAGTAAGTATAATATGGAAGTTCCTGTTCAAATTAGTAGAATATGCTTACCAGGGGTTAGAATTTATAGATATATACCACAATTTTCACTACAGATTAAATATAATATGAAAGTTCTTGTCAGTTTTCTTTGTAGTTAGTTTGCGACAATCACAACATGATCATTTGAATATTTTGTTGTAACAAATCTATTATAGCTATTGTTGTGAAAGAAAAATCCTTAAAAAATCACCCAATAGCAACCCGAGGAAGTTAAGAGACATAAATGATCCAGATATGGTTCCATTATGCTCCCTCTGTTCGATAATATATGACGTTTTCTGGCAGTACACAATGCCAAAAACGTCTTATATTATGGGACAGAAGCGAGTTTGTGATTCTTTTGGTTATTCTTGATTCCACATGCTTCATTTGGGTGAATAATCCATTGGCATCCAAATTTGGAGATTAATTCACCTATGTAATGTGCATAATCAATGACACATTTTTGCTATGATGAATATGTAAATAAATTTTGTACAATTCCATAAATACACAGTTAAGCATTTTTGTTGTAAAGATAATGTAGATAATTTTTTATAGCTTTGCAAATAAGATTAACCTTGGTGTATAAATCCGATCAGAGTAGAGGTAGCTATGCAATGGTCTTGCATCACATCATTAGTCTAAAGCTCTAACCACATTCATGGAGAATCTAACATCCCAACTACGCATATCTGTTTGTTCCAGAAGCCACGAAATTGAGGTACGCAGAAGATGAACAAACCTGAGAACTGATGATCCAAAGAAGAGTCGGAGCTCGAGCATCACATAGTCGTCAGCTATGGTGGCTTGTAGGCGGATGTGTCTCACACCTAAGTTTTTGCCGCTGGACCGTGGTTACGTTCATCCTAGCTTGGAGGCAACGGTGTGGGTGGGTATGCATGTGCAGGGCGAAGAAGTGGACGAAGGCCGAAGAAGCAATCTCTGCCTCCCTATCGCTGCGTCCTGCTCCTCAATATGTCACCTTAGTCATGGCCGCCTTATCCCTCATGCTGCTGATTTGAATCTGCCCTACTCTTCTTCTCCTAGACTGCTCGAGCGCTTCAGCGGGTGCCTTGCCGACGACAGGGAAGGAAGGACCAGAGTAAGTATAATATGGAAGTTCCTGTTCAAATTAGTAGAATATGCTTACCAGGTGTTAGAATTTATAGATATATACCACAATTTTCACTACAGATTAAATATAATATGAAAGTTCTTGTCAGTTTTCTTTGTAGTTAGTTTGCGACAATCACAACATGATCATTTGAATATTTTGTTGTAACAAATCTATTATAGCTATTGTTGTGAAAGAAAAATCCTTAAAAAATCACCCAATAGCAACCCGAGGAAGTTAAGAGACATAAATGATCCAGATATGGTTCCATTATGCTCCCTCTGTTTGATAATATATGACGTTTTCTGGCAGTACACAATGCCAAAAACGTCTTATATTATGGGACAGAAGCGAGTTTGTGATTCTTTTGGTTATTCTTGATTCCACATGCTTCATTTGGGTGAATAATCCATTGGCATCCAAATTTGGAGATTAATTCACCTATTTAATGTGCATAGTCAATGACACATTTTTGCTATGATGAATATGTAAATAAATTTTGTACAATTCCATAAATACACAGTTAAGCGTTTTTGTTGTAAAGATAATGTAGATAATTTTTATAGCTTTGCAAATAAGATTAACCTTGGTGTATAAATCCGATCAGAGTAGAGGTAGCTATGCAATGGTCTTGCGTCACATCATTAGTCTAAGGCTCTAACCACATTCATGGAGAATCTAACATCCCAACTACGCATATCTGTTTGTTCCGGAAGCCAAGAAATTGAGGGACGCAGAAGATGAACAAACCTGAGAATTGATGATCGAATGAAGAGTCGGAGCTCGAGCATCACATAGCCGTCAGCTATGGTGGCTTGTGGGCGGATGTTTCTCAGACCTAAGTTGTTGCCGCTGGACCGTGGTTACATTCATCCTAGCTTGGAGGAAACGGTGCGGGAAGATATGCATGTGCAGGGCGAAGAAGTGGACGAAGGCCGAAGTAGCAATCTCTGCCTCCCTATCGCTGCGTCCTTCTCCTCAATATGTCACCTTAGTCATGGCCGCCTTATCCCTCATGCTGCTGATTTGAATCTGCCCTACTCTTCTTCTCCTAGACTGCTCGAGCGCTTCAGCGGGTGCCTTCCCAACGACAGGGAAGGAAGGACCAGAGTAAGTATAATATGGAAGTTCCTGTTCAAATTAGTAGAATATGCTTACCAGGTGTTAGAATTTATAGATATATACCACAATTTTCACTACAGATTAAATATAATATGAAAGTTCTTGTCAGTTTTCTTTGTAGTTAGTTTGCGACAATCACAACATGATCATTTGAATATTTTGTTGTAACAAATCTATTATAGCTATTGTTGTGAAAGAAAAATCCTTAAAAAATCACCCAATAGCAACCCGAGGAAGTTAAGAGACATAAATGATCCAGATATGGTTCCATTATGCTCCCTCTGTTCGATAATATATGACGTTTTCTGGCAGTACACAATGCCAAAAACGTCTTATATTATGGGACAGAAGCGAGTTTGTGATTTTTTTGGTTATTCTAGATTCCACATGCTTCATTTGGGTGAATAATCCATTGGCATCCAAATTTGGAGATTAATTCACCTATGTAATGTGCATAATCAATGACACATTTTTGCTATGATGAATATGTAAATAAATTTTGTACAATTCCATAAATACACAGTTAAGCATTTTTGTTGTAAAGATAATGTAGATAATTTTTTATAGCTTTGCAAATAAGATTAACCTTGGTGTATAAATCCGATCAGAGTAGAGGTAGCTATGCAATGGTCTTGCATCACATCATTAGTCTAAGGCTCTAACCACATTCATGGAGAATCTAACATCCCAACTACGCATATCTGTTTGTTCCAGAAGCCAAGAAATTGAGGTACGCAGAAGATGAACAAACCTGAGAACTGATGATCGAATGAAGAGTCGGAGCTCGAGCATCACATAGCCGTCAGCTATGGTGGCTTGTGGGCGGATGTTTCTCAGACCTAAGTTGTTGTCGCTGGACCGTGGTTACATTCATCCTAGCTTGGAGGCAACGGTGTGGGTGGGTATGCATGTGCAGGGCGAAGAAGTGGACGAAGGCCGAAGAAGCAATCTCTGCCTCCCTATCGCTGCGTCCTGCTCCTCAATATGTCACCTTAGTCATGGCCGCCTTATCCCTCATGCTGCTGATTTGAATCTGCCCTACTCTTCTTCTCCTAGACTGCTCGAGCGCTTCAGCGGGTGCCTTGCCGACGACAGGGAAGGAAGGACCAGAGTAAGTATAATATGGAAGTTCCTGTTCAAATTAGTAGAATATGCTTACCAGGTGTTAGAATTTATAGATATATACCACAATTTTCACTACAGATTAAATATAATATGAAAGTTCTTGTCAGTTTTCTTTGTAGTTAGTTTGCGAAAATCACAACATGATCATTTGAATATTTTGTTGTAACAAATCTATTATAGCTATTGTTGTGAAAGAAAAAGCCTTAAAAAATCACCCAATAGCAACCCGAGGAAGTTAAGAGACATAAATGATCCACATATGGTTCCATTATGCTCCCTCTGTTCGATAATATATGACGTTTTCTGGCAGTACACAATGCCAAAAACGTCTTATATTATGGGACAGAAGCGAGTTTGTGATTCTTTTGGTTATTCTTGATTCCACATGCTTCATTTGGGTGAATAATCCATTGGCATCCAAATTTGGAGATTAATTCACCTATTTAATGTGCATAATCAATGACACATTTTTGCTATGATGAATATGTAAATAAATTTTGTACAATTCCATAAATACACAGTTAAGCGTTTTTGTTGTAAAGATAATGTAGATAATTTTTATAGCTTTGCAAATAAGATTAACCTTGGTGTATAAATCCGATCAGAGTAGAGGTAGCTATGCAATGGTCTTGCGTCACATCATTAGTCTAAGGCTCTAACCACATTCATGGAGAATCTAACATCCCAACTACGCATATCTGTTTGTTCCGGAAGCCAAGAAATTGAGGTACGCAGAAGATGAACAAACCTGAGAACTGATGATCCAAAGAAGAGTCGGAGCTCGAGCATCACATAGCCGTCAGCTATGGTGGCTTGTAGGCGGATGTGTCTCAGACCTAAGTTTTTGCCGCTGGACCGTGGTTACGTTCATCCTAGCTTGGAGGCAATGGTGCGGGTGGGTATGCATGTGCAGGGCGAAGAAGTGGACGAAGGCCGAAGTAGCAATCTCTGCCTCCCTATCGCTGCGTCCTGCTCCTCAATATGTCACCTTAGTCATGGCCGCCTTATCCCTCATGCTGCTGATTTGAATCTGCCCTACTCTTCTTCTCCTAGACTGCTCGAGCGCTTCAGCGGGTGCCTTCCCAACGACAGGGAAGGAAGGACCAGAGTAAGTATAATATGGAAGTTCCTGTTCAAATTAGTAGAATATGCTTACCAGGTGTTAGAATTTATAGATATATACCACAATTTTCACTACAGATTAAATATAATATGAAAGTTCTTGTCAGTTTTCTTTGTAGTTAGTTTGCGACAATCACAACATGATCATTTGAATATTTTGTTGTAACAAATCTATTATAGCTATTGTTGTGAAAGAAAAATCCTTAAAAAATCACCCAATAGCAACCCGAGGAAGTTAAGAGACATAAATGATCCAGATATGGTTCCATTATGCTCCCTCTGTTCGATAATATATGACGTTTTCTGGCAGTACACAATGCCAAAAACGTCTTATATTATGGGACAGAAGCGAGTTTGTGATTTTTTTGGTTATTCTTGATTCCACATGCTTCATTTGGGTGAATAATCCATTGGCATCCAAATTTGGAGATTAATTCACCTATGTAATGTGCATAATCAATGACACATTTTTGCTATGATGAATATGTAAATAAATTTTGTACAATTCCATAAATACACAGTTAAGCATTTTTGTTGTAAAGATAATGTAGATAATTTTTTATAGCTTTGCAAATAAGATTAACCTTGGTGTATAAATCCGATCAGAGTAGAGGTAGCTATGCAATGGTCTTGCGTCACATCATTAGTCTAAGGCTCTAACCACATTCATGGAGAATCTAACATCCCAACTACGCATATCTGTTTGTTCCAGAAGCCAAGAAATTGAGGTACGCAGAAGATGAACAAACCTGAGAATTGATGATCGAATGAAGAGTCGGAGCTCGAGCATCACATAGCCGTCAGCTATGGTGGCTTGTGGGCGGATATTTCTCAGACCTAAGTTGTTGCCGCTGGACCGTGGTTACATTCATCCTAGCTTGGAGGAAATGGTGCGGGAAGATATGCATGTGCAGGGCGAAGAAGTGGACGAAGGCCGAAGCAGCAATCTCTGCCTCCCTATCGCTGCGTCCTGCTCCTCAATATGTCACCTTAGTCATGGCCGCCTTATCCCTCATGCTGCTGATTTGAATCTGCCCTACTCTTCTTCTCCTAGACTGCTCGAGCGCTTCAGCGGGTGCCTTGCCGACGACAGGGAAGGAAGGACCAGAGCAAGTATAATATGGAAGTTCCTGTTCAAATTAGTAGAATATGCTTACCAGGTGTTAGAATTTATAGATATATACCACAATTTTCACTACAGATTAAATATAATATGAAAGTTCTTGTCAGTTTTCTTTGTAGTTAGTTTGCGACAATCACAACATGATCATTTGAATATTTTATTATAGCTATTGTTGTGAAAGAAAAATCCTTAAAAAATCACCCAATAGCAACCTGAGGAAGTTAAGAGACATAAATGATCCAGATATGGTTCCATTATGCTCCCTCTGTTCGATAATATATGACGTTTTCTGGCAGTACACAATGCCAAAAACGTCTTATATTATGGGACAGAAGCGAGTTTGTGATTTTTTTGGTTATTCTTGATTCCACATGCTTCATTTGGGTGAATAATCCACTGGCATCCAAATTTGGAGATTAATTCACCTATGTAATGTGCATAATCAATGACACATTTTTGCTATGATGAATATGTAAATAAATTTTGTACAATTCCATAAATACACAGTTAAGCATTTTTGTTGTAAAGATAATGTAGATAATTTTTTATAGCTTTGCAAATAAGATTAACCTTGGTGTATAAATCCGATCAGAGTAGAGGTAGCTATGCAATGGTCTTGCATCACATCATTAGTCTAAGGCTCTAACCACATTCATGGAGAATCTAACATCTCAACTACGCATATCTGTTTGTTGCAGAAGCCACGAAATTGAGGTACGCAGAAGATGAACAAACCTGAGAACTGATGATCCAAAGAAGAGTCGGAGCTCGAGCATCACATAGCTGTCAGCTATGGTGGCTTGTAGGCGGATGTGTCTCAGACCTAAGTTTTTGCCGCTGGACCGTGGTTACGTTCATCCTAGCTTGGAGGCAACGGTGTGGGTGGGTATGCATGTGCAAGGCGAAGAAGTGGACGAAGGCCGAAGAAGCAATCTCTGCCTCCCTATCGCTGCGTCCTGCTCCTCAATATGTCACCTTAGTCATGGCCGCCTTATCCCTCATGCTGCTGATTTGAACCTACCCTACTCTTCTTCTCCTAGACTGCTCGAGCGCTTCAGCGGTGCCTCGCTGACGACAGGGAAGGAAGGATCAGAAGTGACGGCTATAGCCCTAGGAATTTGGAAACCATAGGAATTGATCTTCTTTATAAAACGTGTGTGGCAAGGGACGTGGAACCTGCTTCAGGGAAGACGAGATGGATCATGTGAGAGAAGGGACCAGTTTTTTTTGCCAATTGCCTAGTCCATATTGTCCATGTATTCGAAGCATGCAAACGTGTGGCTCCTGGAGTTTGTATTGCTCTTGGATATGTGTAAGCGTTTGGTTTTTTATTTTTCCCTTTTTTGCTTTCCAATTCGGACATGCATCAGTTCGTACCTGATTGTATTAGACTCAAACAATACGTGTCCAAGTTTTATTGCTCTTGGATATGTGTAAGCGTTTTGTTTTTTATTTTTCCCTTTTTTGCTCTCCAATTCGGACATGCATCAGTTCGTACCTGATTGTATTGGACTCAAACAATACGTGTCCAAGTTTTTTTAAAACAATATGTGTCCATGTATTTCTTCCCGTGCGCCCTAGTGTTATGGTTCTATATGCATCTAACGTGGCAACATAAAGGTTCAATATTGCTGGTACATATATTTTTACATGTTACATAGAAACTTTAAATCTCAGCCGTTGTTATTCTAATCAAATGGTGTAAAAACGATTAGCATATATGGACAAACGTGATGGCTTATTTTACTCTTGTTTTAATTATATATATAATAGATGGCCGCAGCTAGGCGTAGGTCGGGTGATATGCTGGATTTGTAAACCGCGTTCGCGTCCGTCCGATCGAACAACGCTGGTCCGTCCGATCCACGCGAGCTAAACAACGCGCACGCTCCCACCTCCACGCGAGCGGTTGCAATGAAACGGGGATAGGTCGATCCCCACCCGTAGATCGCGGGCGCTTTCGCCCCACCGGGGATCGGTTGCGATCCGACGGCCGCCTCCCCTTCCCTCCACCTCTTCCCCAACCCCACCCCCACCCCCTGCCCGCGATGGCGCACCACATCGCCAGAGACATGGCCTAATCCGCCATAGGTGGTAGCTCCGGCGAGGGTTCGGCTGTTCCCCGGCGGACGACTTCAGCTCCGGCGAGCGCCTTCGATCTCAGGCGACAAAGTTCTGCTACGCGCATGTACCGAGATCCTCCAATTGTTTTCTCTGATGCTCCTCCGGCTGGATCCGCTGCAAATTGGGTGAGCTTCCCTTGCTGCCAAATCCTCTGAAATCCTCCACTTGTTTATGTGCTGCATTGACATTTGCCAGTTATGCTCATTGGATGTTGCTATGCTAATTGGTTTTAATTCACAAAAAGTAGAAAAAACAAAAATGTTTGAAACTACACATTATGTTGCTTTGGTTCAGTTCAGTAACAAGAAAAAAAGGTTGTGTAAAATTGGAAAAGGTTACTTTCAGTGACCCTGAATGTTGCTTTGATTCAGAGAATGCAACAGCACTGCATGTTTGCTTGCTTTAAATTCAGAGGATGTAAGACTACTGAATGTTTGCTTTGCTTTAGATTTCAGATATTGCAAAAAAATGTTGAAAATTCAGCTTCAGAAAAATATTTTTGCTGCTGAAAATAGCAAAAAACAGTAGTAGATTAGAGACCTTATGCATGTTATAGTGGTGTTAGTCTATGGATTTCAGCAAGCACAAAAACTCTATGATGAAAAAAAAATGTTATTTAAAGTTGATAAAAAAGTTATGCAGCACCAAAAAATGTCGTAAAATGTACTACTACAGTACTACCTATAGATCTTATAAACATGCTGCAATGAAAAAATATACTACTGATATACATGTTGATGTTTCATCTATAAAAAATGTTTCTCTTGCAAAGAAATGTTGACCTCAAATACTGTTCAACTGCTACTGATGGTGTTGTTCTACTGTTGTTGCAATGATGTAGCATACCGAAGATGGGGCGGCAAATGAGGAGAGTTTTGTTCAGCAACCTTTCACAAGTCATGGTGGTGGGGATTCAGGTGGTGTCGTAAACACTCACGGTGGAATGCATGATGCAGATGAGGATGATGATATTTCATCTCAGCCACTTCTGCCCTATGTTGGCATGGAATTTGACTCAATTGAAGATGCCCAAAAGTTCTATAATGACTACGCATTTGGAACGGGTTTTGGCTCACGCATAGCTTCCTCAAAGAACAACCAGAAGAAAGGTCCACAACAACTTATCAAGAGGGTCTTCCAATGTGTGCATGCTGGCAAACCGGAGACTACATGTGAGACAAGCAGCTACTCGGAAGGAATTGCAGCAGGGGGAAGCTCATCAAGCAAGCAGGCCGGGGTTGAAATGGATGTGACAGTCAAGCGTCAGAGGAATCGGATTATGCGTTATGATTGCAAAGCTCATATGATTGTTGGCCTCAGGGGCAATAAGTGGGTTGTTACCTACTTTGTTGCACAGCATACACACCCTTTGATGCAGCATGAGGAGATTGTGAGGTTCTACCGCTCACACCGCAAAATTCCAGAAGAAGATTACCAACTACTGATGACAATGCATGATGTAAACTTGTCAACTACAAATTGCATGGGAATGCTTGGAATGGTCCATGGCGGAGACCGGAGGAAACTGCCATATGTGAAGAGGGATGTTTCAAATGCGCGTTCCAAGCTGCGACAAAATCAGTCATTTCAGGACATGGATATGACGGTTGCTTACTTTAAGAGGCGTCAAGCTGAGAATGCTCAATTCTACTACGCAACAGAAGTTGACAAAGAAACAAACGAAGTGACAGCTCTGTTTTGGGTGGATGGAAGGACAAGAGCATTGTACCCAAAGTACAAAGATTGTGTGTTCTTTGACACAACATTTTGCACAAATCGGTATAATCTGCCTTTCGCTCCTATTGTTGGTGTGAACAACCACTTGCAAACCGTGCTGCTAGGTTGTGCCTTGGTGCCAAATGAACAAATAGAAACTTTCAAGTGGGTGTTTCAACATTGGATGATTGCAATGAATAATGAGCACCCGTTGAACCTAATGACTGACCAGGACAAGGCAATGGAAACAGCAATAAAAGATGTCTTCCCAAACACAGTGCATAGGTGCTGCAAATGGCACGTCCAGCGAAAAGCAAGGGAAAAATTGGGTAGGATCCTGAGCATGGATGAAAATTTTGAGCAGGTTTTCTATGGGGTTATCAATGATTCGGAGACGGTGGATGAGTTCGAGGAGAATTGGCAGCATATGCTGCATTGCTTTAAATTGGTTGACAACAGACATCTAAGCAACATGTGGCGTAAGCGAGAGACATGGGCTCCAGCATACTTCCGAAAGAACTTCTTCCCATTTACAAGCACTACAGGGCGGTCTGAGGGTCTCAACTGCTACTTCAAGACATTTGTCAACCCTCAAGACTCTGTCTGGAGATTTGTACAACAATATGAGGTGCTTCAAGAAACAATGTTGGACCGTGAAGATAATCAAGCTTTCATAGGCCACGCAACAACTGCACCACTTTACTCAAGGTATGTGTGTGCTTTGTAGAGAGAAAAAGTTAGAACATGGAACTTGAAAAACTCAAAATCATTGACCTTTTCATTGCAACATTCAGGTACAACTTTGAGCGCCAAGCAGTTCACTTCTATACCCGAAGCGTGTTTCTCAAGTTTCAAAAAGAGGTCATGGCATCAACAGGCTTCATCATGAACCTGGCCCCTGCTCTTGACAATGCAAGCGTGAGGTTTGAGCTGCACTCAAATTACTTTGAGAACCCCCGAATATTTTCAGTGAATGTTGTGTTGGCAGAGGAGAAGTTTGAATGCAGTTGCAACTGTTTTGAGATGAATGGGATTATTTGTGCACACATCATAAGGGTAATGGTGCATCTCAATGTCCAAAAAATTCCACAAAGATACATGCTAGAGAGGTGGTCAGAAGCTGCGACAACGGCAATGAGCGGTGGTGGATGTCTCCTAGATTTTGGGCACCCTGCAACCAACACTCTCAAGTACAACGCCTTGTGCAGAAAGTATACATGGTTGGCTTCACAAGCTTGCAGCAACGATCTTGCCTACAAAATAATGAATGATGCAGCTCACCAACTTGAGCCCCTCATAGCTGCAGCAAAGCAAGGGGCGCTCCCAGAACAACAGGAAGCAAATCAGCCGCAAGCAATGCAACAGCAACAACAAACCCCCGAGCCAACCACTGTGCCGCAACCTGATGGCGATGCCATGCTTCAGAACCCCGCATGTGTTCCAAAAAAAGGGCGTCCGACTGAAAAATCAAAGAGGAGAAAGACTCTGCTTGAGCAACGAGAAGATGCACATAAGAATAAAGCTAAGAAAGATGAAAAGAAGCAAACCAAGCCCAGAGGAAAACTTGGACCAAAGAAGAAAGCGCCTCCTTGTTCGTACTGCAACGAAGAAGGTCACGGTTTCCAAACATGCCAGTACTTGAAGGCTGCAATGGGGGTCAAAAAATGTCCCTACTGTGAAGAGCAAGGTCATGCTGTGCAAGAATGTGCCTACCTAAAAGCTGCAATGAAGACAGATGCTAGCATGGCTAGAGCAACAGAGCTTAGGCTGTGATCAACTTCGACCAAAAAAAGAAAAAGAAAACTCTCGTGCTACTACACATTTGTAATATTGGTTACATAGATTAGTTTCTTGACAAAGAGAATGGTGCAATTTACATTAGAGGACAAAAAGTAGTTATTTCATCATGCATTGAGTTGTGCCTGATATAATGTTCTTCTTTTTCTGAAATTACAATTCCCCTTGTTGCTTATGATATTGTTGCTGGCTCATTGTACTTCCACCATTGTAGATTTTATTTTGAAAGGTTTCCTTGGGACAACAATGCATGATGTTGTTGCTGGCTACTTAAACATACAAGTACATTGAAGCATCCTGTTTTAAAAACTTTTCCATAAAACACACACTGGAGAAACTGCAGCAAAAACTTTTGACATGCCCGTTGCCACATAGAAAGGATATTGCATTACATTTCCTTTTGTTTTAGTGAGATTGAAAAGTTATGAAGATGAAGAGAAACAACAGCCCGACAATCGCCCCAACCCCACCCTATTGTTGCGATTATTCAACTTCACACACGATTACATGTGTGAGTAAAGTGTATTGACTTTCATTGATGATGTCGAACTTCACTGTAATTACTAAATCCATATAAAAAAGGTGTATATTCACTGTAATTACTAATTCCATATGAGTAATAGAGATACTAGCAGATACACTGTAACTACTTGTGAGAAAAAAAGATCTCAAGCCAGGTACAGTCAAAGTATATCAACAATCTTCTTGAAAAGGCAAGTAAAAAACAAATAATCCTTGCATAAGCTGACAAACAATCTTGAATAGGCTTCACAAAAAACAAATCCTTGCATACAGTCACACGCTGAAACATTCCTGTGCTTCATTCAGAGTTGCATTGTGAAAAAAGTTCAGTTGAGCTGGCTAGAAGAACAAGCTCTCAACTACACTCGAGCTGGCGACAAGAACATGCTCCCAACTACACTCTAGCTAGCTACAATAACTCGCGTCAGCAGTACTAGGCCACCGCCGCCATGACTCCTCCTATTGCAGAAGCTCGAAAACACCCATCTAACGCTGAAGAAGCAGCTTCAGCTGATGCGCGGGGTCCAACTTGTTGCTTGGGTGTCTCAACAGATCTGCTGCAATGCGTTTCCGAAGGTTTGGGATGTAATCCTAGGAAGCAATAAGACAGGAAACAAGTAAAAATTTAGTCATGAAACAGATCCCAATCAAGTTGAGAAGAATTACAAAAAAAATATATGGTTTGCTATCTAAAGAAAATACCTCGCCAAATGACAGCATAACAAGGCCATAAAATACTATAGTAGCCACAGTTATAGCTGAAAAAATAGAAGGTATATAGTTATAAAATGCAAAAGCAGCTTTAGGTGAAAAAAGAGAAAAATGTCTCTAAATGCAAAATAAACACATATTCTGCTGGGATAAAAATGCTTACAAAGTTTTTTGTTGAGGGTAATCAAGTGGGGTGAATAGCGAGTAAGACTCGAGATTGTGCTTAAAAAGTGGCTCCCTCATTGCAACACTCTTGATGTTTGCGACCTGATCAAACCCGATAAAACATGGACAAACAAAATGCATAAGTGTGCGGTGTGGAAAAGCAAAAAGAAGGAAAAGATTTGTTGCGCCAAACTCCAACAGGAGCATTACCACATTCTTAGTGATCCTGTCCATCTCAAAAAGGTCTTCCGAGTTCCTAATGGAGTCAAAGATATTGAACTCCTTTTGGGTGATGTTAACAACTACTACTGCCCAGTGCCTTTTGTGTACAACCATGAAGAATAGCTGCAATGCATCAAAACAAAGCAGAACCAGAAAATCCATTTAGAAAAAAATGTAAAAAAATAGAAAAAGAATGCAAGATGGAACAAGATAAGAACTTACCAGGTCAGATTTTGAAATGTGATTTTGTAAGCAAGCATTCTTAAATTCTTTTTCGCACACCTTCGGATCAAACACATCTGGCTCAACACTGAGTTTCAACTGATGGAGAAAATCACAAAACAAAACAAAAATATTAGAGGGCAGACCACAACTATATGATAAATCAAAAAAGCATTGAAACAAACAGATAGAAAAAAAACAGATTTGAACACTAACACTCATCAACACTGAGAAAACAAAATTTTTTGGCTTCTTCTTCTTCACTGACTGATCATAGTTGAATGTCTTCAGGTATAAGGTCATGACCTCATTGTCAATCTCCGCTCTTGGCTTTAGAGATGCATGAAAATTCTCGAGAGATGTATGGAAGCCATCTATTTCAATGAAGTCGGGCCTGCAAAAGAAAATTTGTGTTGATTTTAGATAAAAACAGCAAGAGATATGCTCACATATCAAACTCTTTCATCTATGGAAACACAAAAAAAAAGATTTCAGGCAAAAATGAGTAATAGAAAAGCATCATCATATGACTCACAGAAGCTCGTTTTTCTTTGGTTTTCTTGTCTTGTATCTGGTCATTACATACTGATGGTGTAAGGCATCACCGTGTGCATCAACCTTAATCTTCTTCATCGTTGGCACATTGTCCGGGGAGACAGCCACCCTTTTCTTCTTTGACTGTTTACCAAGACTGTTGGACTCACCCCTGACCTCAACATTCGCCTCGGTTGTCTCGTGCAAATCCACTACTACTTCACAACATTGCAACTACACAAAAAACAGAAAGAAAAATGAGAATGCAAAAAGGAAACGCACTGAGAAAACTCTTAGATAAAAAGGAGCTTGTGTTCTGAAGCAAGAAAAAACCTTGAGGTCCATCAGAGGAAGCGTTTTTGAATGAGATGGGGGACACATCAAACACAGGCCCCGGAATGTCGTTTGCCCTAGGGAGCTTTGGAGCTGTGTCAAATGTTGCGGTTGGGAGGTTGCTAGGCCTTTCAACTTGAGGAGTGTTGTCAAAGTTTGGCACTATGGGATTGAATTCTGCACATCAGAGCTAGAAGCATTTGCTGTCTGCACATGCTTGACTGGTATGTCTACTTTTTGATTCATCCACTCATAGTCTTCGGTCCCCTCCGAGAAAAGAGCACAAGATGGGCCATCTTCCCACTCCAAGGCAGTTACCATCATTGCCTGCACCGTGCCCTGGGAAAGAACTGGTGTTTCAACCTTATCAGAAGCTCCCGAAGGATCCATGTTGCAAGCATCTTTGGGGGTCACCTTTCCGCCCTGATGTATAACTTCCTCCTGCTCCACACAATCCTTCCCATGAGAATGATTGCTACTCTCACCTTGTTGCAACGCAGCAGCCCTGGAACGCTTAGCAACGCTTGTGCTTTGACCCGCCCCCCGTTCCGCTTCCACCCCAACCTTCTCAGCTAATGCACCGGTCTCCACTACTTTGGGAGCAGCAACTACACCACCAGGTTGTTCCTTGTTCTGATCATCAGCACCTGCTTCTGCCCGGGAATCAGGATCCGATAATGGACACTTGGAAGAGTGGATAGCAATGCCTGCTGTAGTGGCTGTTGGGGTGCCAAAAGTCACCGCTCCCGTGCGCTCGATACTGCTTGTTGCAATGACTCTTGGGGCGACAAAACCTTCACTCCTGTGCTCATGGTTTGACACTGCATTGGAGTGCGCTTCCATCAACATGAGACCCAACCGCTTGCAGAAAGTTGACTGCAGGACCTGCCCAAAAGAGGTAACAACATTCTTCAACTCTGCCGTATAGAGAATTTTGTGCTTCTCATATATAGGCTTCAAGTGCAAAGGTATCTGGCACAGAAAATAAGAAACAAACAAATGGGGGTAAGCATAAATAAAAATGAAAAAAGAAGATCAAAAGAACACAAAGAAGCAAAATCATGCACTAACAAAAGGTAGTGCATTTCTACCTCTAACTCTTGGCAGGAAGGGAGCGGCTGCAGCCACTCATCCAGAGAGACGCGAAACTTTGCACCTAAATCACCCTCAACACTGACTTGAGTGTTGGCTTTGTCAGCTCTATTAGTGATATTTGCCGGATGATGTTGATTCTGACCCTCACATTGCTTGTCCGCCTTCAGTACTGCATATGGCGTTTGAGACAAAGGACGATGCTGCATACAACAATCACCAAAAAGAAGAAAGTAAGATGTTTATCACCGAAAGAAATCTTTAAAAAAAAGGAAGATTGGGTCTGCTCTTACATTGCGCTTTCCAAAATCAACCTTCTCGAGGGTGAGCTTGTTCCTGTCAAATTCTTTAACAAGCTCAAAATCTGCATTGCACACAAAGCAAGCCCTGGGCAGCGAGTAGTTGAACGTCTCCTCACTAATCAATGACCGAGGCACATCCAGGAAATCCATCTAAATTAACTACATATATTTTTGAAAAAGAAAACAAATCAGAAGGTTGTATCGTACATATGATTGTTGCGAGCAGAATAAAATAAAATAAAGTAAAGCAAAAATATGAACCAATGAAAACATAGACAAAAATGATTTGCGTTTGGCATACCACGAACATAGGTAGACAGCCCCCTATCCAGAAGCCACTTGCCCCAGCCTCCCTCTTTAGTTGGTAATTCCTCGCCTCCCTCAACGCAGTTGCCAACACATGCTCGTCCCACGCAAACTCATTCAGTTCATCCAAGTCCTTCAAGCTAGCAAGGTAGTCCAACGAGACCATGTTGCCGGTGCCAGGAACTAGCACAAGAGCAAGGCATAAAAGAACCCAAGTCCTCTCTAAAGTAACAACATCATTATCCGATGCTTTCTTGATTACAGAAATGGATTTCTTAATTGGAGCCCTTGTGCCTTCTCGATATATGTCGCGTAGCTCGCAACGTTCGTTCCTCTTCAGCAGCTCCACTACCCTTGGTCCGGATGGGACATTAAATTTTTTTTGCACCATGTCTCTAGTGAACAATATAGTCTTCTTTTTATGGCTGACCAAAAGGCACATGTCAAATTTGAGGAAGAAGAACCTTGCTATGCAATTCCAAATAAAGAACATTGCAACAGAGACACACACAAAATGAAATGGGCCAGAGGGTGATTTGAAGGTACCTGAACAAAGAATGCTTAGTGTCAATTCTCATAACTACCCAGTCAATCAGCTCAAGAGGTACAGAAAATGGTCTGATCTTCAACAACGAACCAAAACTCGACTTCTCTAGCACTGCCCTCTTGTTAGCATTCAGCTCCTTCTCTGCAACCTCACGCAAACGGCTAGCTGAAAAGCGCGTTGAAAACGACCCATCGGAAGATTCATCATCATCCTTTTTTGGATCACTGCAAAAAAAAAGAACAAAAAGGAAATGTTCAGAACACCCATTAACAACACTAAAAGCTATAGAGAAGGAATGCATGAAAAATCTGAAACTCGTGAAAAAAATCTGAAATGTACTTGGTCATTGCATGAAAATGCTGGTTGGTCATTCATTTTAGGAGGCCACATAAAAAATGCAATGTAGCATCTTCACTAACTTCTGAAAGGGAAAACTTATATAGCTATCACTAACAGATATCAAATAAAAACACACACAAACAACTACTTCTGCAATTTCCATGCAATATGGGTAAAAATCCTGAGGTAACATGTACTGCAATGCAACACAACTGCCTCCTGAACAAACACAACAACAGACAAAACTACACTAAAATCTACAACTCGCAAGTACTAAAAATGCAAAAAACCGTCTAATCATATCTCTGCATCATCAGACCTGCTACACACATAAAAACAGCAGCAACTGTCTGCATAAATCCACATGCAGTCGACGACATTGCAGCATTAGTCGTGAGCACCACCGAAACCTGTCAAAAAAGCAGCAGCACACACACACACATGCCATCACTGATGACCATCAGCAAGGTGCAGTGCAAAAGACGTGGAAGATTGCAACAAGCTTGAAACAGAGGCAGTTGCGAGCGCGAGATCCCGGAGAGAGTGTATGGGCTCTGGCAAAACTCCTGCTCCAGATCCAGAACAAAGACCACCCCGCCTCTCCCAAAAATAGATGTCTACCGACGAGCCCGCCCCTAAAACTCCGGCGAGCCGGCGATCCGCCTCCCCTAAAATAGATCGTCTGGCCTTTCTACTACGAATTTCTGCTGCGGATTTCCGTATTATTTTGGAGAAGGATCCGAGGTACCTGTCCTGCAGATTGTCGCCGTCCATGTCTTCAGCCGCCTCCTCGCGGACCTCCTCACGCGCCTCCCCTTGTCGACCTCGCGTCAGCTTCGCCGCCCCGGGAGCTGGACGCCGCGACGACTGTCGCATCGGAGATTTGGAGCGAGGGCGAGAGGAACGAAGGGGAAAGGGGAAATGTTGCGGTGTTCGGAAGGGGGTGCGGGTGAGGGAAAACGCCGACCCGATAGATCTCTCGCGTCGGGCGCTACACCGGGTCCGTCGGATCTCTCGCGATCGGACGGTGCGCGAGGAGATTTACGAGAGCGAGAGATCAGTCGGTTGGAAAGAAGCATTTTCCATAATAGATAGATAGATACCCGTATGCAAACCGACAGCTTCCCCAGGAAGCCAAGAGAAAATGTGCCGAGCAGGATTTCTGCAGCTCTTGATCACAAACGTTTTAGATAGAACACCCGTATGCAAAGTGAGAGTAGCGTAGGATTTGTGCATCCTTTCAACGCAAATGGTTGTTTTGGATGACCCGTGTGCAACCACGTACAAACAATTTGGTAAGATTTGTCAATCCTTGTAACACTGCAATTTGTCAAAATATGAAGCTAAAAATCACTAGCAGTATCTAATTTTTGCAACTAAAATTCAGTAATTAAGCATAGATTTCATTCATAGATTAAGCAGTCGTTCTTAATTTATACAAACATTTCAACTCGACAGCTGAACCGACCAAACTTTTCCCCAATTGTTAGCTAGTTCAACTATATATACTAGCTAATTTTAAGTACGTTGTACAGTTCCACCACATCTATAGTCAGATGAACTGAACAAAATAGCCCCTAAATATTACTACTACTACTACTACTGTGGAGGGGCTTTGTATACTACTTCCGGCTGCCTCTCCTCTGCCGAGCGCGCTCAGTAAGAGGCGGAGGAGGAGGAGCCTACCGACGAGCTGGGCAACCGCAATACGGTGCCTGCCTTTGTTGCAGCTTCAGCGACGCTCACCTCGAACGCCCTCTGCCGCTCCAGAAGACCCCTCTCGAAGCGGTGGTTCTCCTCGTAGATCTCCTGATTCCTCGCCTCTGAGGTGACGTGTGCCGCGGCCACGGCGGCGGTAAGGCTCTTTGCATGCTCGACGAGGCGCTCTTCCTCCTCCCGCAGGAACACGGTGTAGCGCGCAAGGTCGCTGACGCACGTGCAGGCATCCACCTCCGCCTCCCGCCTTCGGGCGGTGGTGGCGGAGCGCGTGATGACCCCGGCGGTCGACGGTGGGCTGGCGGCCACAGCGGCTGACGACGGGGTGGTGGCCACGACCACCACCTCCCGCATTTGGGCCGCGGTGGCGGAGCGGGTGATGGCCACAGTGGCCGGCAGTGGGGTGGCGGCCACGACGGCCACCTCCCGCCTTCGGGCCGCGGCGGCGGAGCGGGCGATGGCCCTGGCTTTCGATGGTGGTGTGGAAGCAATGGCAGCCGGCAACAGCAGCTGACGGGCACCGGCGGCAGAGCATGTGGTGAGTGTTCCGCGCACACCGAACAGGGACGCCACGCGCACTACACTACGCCGAGGACTGCGCCGCCGCTGCAGTGGAGCCTCCCAGCTGGAGCTGTCCTCTGATGATGGCGGAGTGGCTGAGCGACGACGATGGACCGGTGCCATTGGCGATTGTGGGAGAAGCAGACGAGATAAGCTACAGGGAGGGAGGGGAAAATGCGACGCGCGACTCACTGGCCGTGAGGGTTTTTATAGCAGGCAGGTAAGCATTGGGATTTTGGGGAATTTCACCGAGTCG
>NC_057796.1:73338789-73353606 GCF_018294505.1 Triticum aestivum
GATGTTGCGTGGGAACTGGCTCACTGACGATTCGTTGGCGTCACCGTTTGGCCAAAAGAACGCCCCCGCGCGCTGCGCAAGCTTGCGATGTAAGCTGTCTGCGGCAGCGCGGTGACAAGACGTGCGAGAGGAGGATGAAAGGCCACGTAGACATACGGTTAATAAAAAAAACATTTGCAATTTAATTACCTACTATACCACCGTCCTGGTTTATAAGTATGATTTAACTAATAAAATGCGAATGCATGTCCCCAAAGATTATATAGTTGGATTTGTATTTGAACATAGTTTCCAATTATATAATTTTTAAAACATGCATTAACATTTTGTTGGTTAAATTTAAGGACAAAGTATGGCACAGAATATAAAGGCGACTATAGACTAGATGGAGGTGGTAGCACACGGCCGCTCTCTATGCAGGGATGCAACGGTCGGCCGGCTTGTAGGCGACCATTTCCTGCGTGTTCAACTGCTCTATGTGTGTGGCTGCTTGCGGTTCAGGCGGCCACGGTGCACTCTGCTCGCGTCCCGCCGCGCGAGCTCTACTCTCGCGTCCCTCCGGGTGCTCTGCCCTCGTCCCTCCACGTGCGCTGCTAGTGTTTGGGGCCAGCACACGATCACGCACGTTCGTGTGCAAGCGGTTGCGCCGGGCGCGGCACGACGATGCAGTTACCCGCTGCAAAAACTGCCATGCGGACGCGCCGAGAATCCATGCCGCCCGGCCCCCTTTTATTCCTGCGGCCATTTACCTTCATCTCTCGTCTCACACGACACAATAAGCACACCCACAAGGACACATACAGAGAGGACATCCAGCGGTTCCAATGGCGCTCCCCGTGGCTCCAATGGCGCTCCCAGCGGCCGACGACGACAACGGCGGGCAGTTCACCACGCATCACGTAGTGGACACCCAAGTGAGGGGGAAGGCCCTCTCGGTGGTGTACACGAACGATCCGGTCTCGGTGGAGAGCTCCATCCAAACTATGGAGCAGTTCCTTGCCGAGGACAAGTACCAAGTGGTCGGCTTCGACCTCGAGTACACCATCGGTCGTGCCGGGCACAATCAGAAGGTTGCCGTCGCCCAGTTGTGCGTGCGACATGACGTCCTCGTCTACCACTACCACCTTGCCACAAGGCCTTGCGAGCATTTCTCCAGGTTTATCAACAGCTCCGACTACAGTTTCGCTACAGTGGACACCACCAACGATCTAAAAGCGCTTAAGGTTTTGGACTTGAAATGCCCGAATCTTGTCAACATCCAGCACCACTACAAGGTCTGGGGCAGCGACAAAAACAAATTGAACTCCCTGGTTGACCTCGCCTCGGCCATCATCGACCCCTACTACGTGAAGATGAAGGAAGAGAGCAATAAGGATAAGAACGCCTGGCACAGTGTGTGGCATGAGAGACTGGATGAACAACATGTAAAGTACGCGGCCATGGACGCGTACTCAAGCTACGAGATGTACAGGCGGATGTTAACATGAGGATTGCCTTCTTCCTGACCCAGACGAGAGATCGAGCCACATAACAGTGGCGGGAGCGTCACAAGAAGTAGATGACTAGATGATCGTTTCTCCTACTTTAGAATGCATGCAATTGTTTATTGAGGTGTGTGCGAATGATCTATATAGTCACTTATGTAATTGGATGTTTATTTCAGTTATATATATATATATACATGTTATTCTACTGTAGATAGAGCAATTCACACAGCTTTTAGCAGCAATCGTCTGTGTTATTATTGGTCTCCGCACACATTTCTGATTACGGACGTGTTTCCCATCAATCACACACACCTTGATCTGGCTAACCATTTCTTTTGTGTTGCCTAATCACAAACAGTTCATCCGAGTGAACCGTATGCTCTATATCGCACACGCCATCATCAGGCTGCCCGTTTCTTTTGTTCCGCTTCATCGCAAACAGTTCATTGAGCTGAACCGTATGCCCTGGATCGCACATGCAACTAAAATCTGAACCCTGTTTGATGGCTCCGCCATCGCAACGTTTTGCACCTTTTTTGACGGTTCTTTTACACCACCATTTGCGATTATGGCATCGCACACAGTTTTGTCGAAGGGTCTCTGATCGTAGTGTCGCGTTTGGACCATCCTGCAGTAGTGAATCCTAATCTCGATATATACAAGTAGCAGTAGCGCTTGAAATATGCATAGCAGTAGAGCTGGGCCAAGCGCTACCACTAAGGCGCTACAGCTAACTAGTAGCAGTAGCGCTGGAAAGGGAGCGCTACTGCTATACCTAGTTAGCAGTAGCGCTTTCCTTTGGACAGCGCTACTGCTACTTGTATGTAGCAGTAGTGCTTGTTCTAAAAAGCGCTGCTGCTAAATTTTCCTGTATTTTTAAAAACACAGCTTATTTTCATTGTGTGGTTTTACATACAGTACTTTCATCATATGATTTTATGACCATGATTACTTATTATATATAACAGTGGGTGAAATGAACATGGAGTAGATTCAAGTGGAGGCAACATGTGGTGCATGTCGAAAGTACTACTCTAATCCAAACTTACTACTAATCCAAACTAGATCAAGTTTGGATTAGAGTAGTACTTTCGACATGCACCACATGTTGCCTCCACTTGAATCTACTCCATGTTCATTTCACCCACTGTTATATATAATAAGTAATCATGCTCATATAACAACTTAGCATCATGCATCATCGATCATAATAATAAATAACTCATCATTGGTATCATAATAACAAGTCATACTCATCATCATCGATCATACAACTTCTACTCGATACCACATCATCATCATAGTCATCTAACCAATCCTACTTAGTTGTTCTTAGCACATGATCATGAGTATTATTAACTAGGACCTACTACCTTCTCTTAGGTAAAATAGCATAAAACAAGATAGGCCCTGACTCTCCATTATGGAGAATGGAGATTATCCTGTCTTCAATTCTTGCCTTTCGCACAATGTTGCTTCCAAGTACCTCCTTACGACTGTCCATACATTTTTTCCATTCTTTGATTTTCATGTCTCCACTTCTTTTAGAAATCCGATATGGACAGGTGAGATTCGTAGGATGACCTGGCCGTATGTTCAAAACATCAAGGCGACCATTCTGATACATCAGATGAGGCACACAATCATTCGGGATTTTCTGTTGAAAGACATAGTAATAACTTCATAGTTAGCAATATAGTTATGTTTTAAAAGAATTTATGCAAAAGATGCACGGATGTCGTAATACTAAAAAATCTTACCATGGCATCTCCATGGATGTTACCGTAGTTCAACACATGCACTATAGGCACGTATTGACCATAATGTGGAGGAGTTTTATAATAGATATTGTAATTCTCAAGATAAGTACAAAATGTGACCAGTTGATTTTTCTCCTGATAAGTTAACTCAGAGCCATCGGTGTAGTAGGTTCTGTCTACCATGTTCCGCACATTGTTTGAACAATGAAAATAAGCTGTCAATGGAAATAAGCTGTCAACTATTTTGAAATGAACAATATAAATTAGTTAATAACTATGTTTGAGAAACTCACATAGCGGTAGAATTGGAAGCGTATCAACAAGGACCCAAATGTCCATATTGTCTTGGTCGATGTCAAGATCACCAAGATCCATGGTGACAAGCATACCCTCATAAAAATCATACATCTTGCAAAGTGCTTCCCAATTTTTGCAACCAAAATGGGTTACTCCCAGAATTATACAGATTTACTTCAAAATCCATATCATGATGGGTCCTTAGGTGAATTTTCTTTGTTTCGAAACTTTCATGGTCTTCAAAACCCATCCTCTCCAAGACATAGCGTCTTGCATGGCATGGGATAAGCTAGTCAAATTGTAAAAGATGAAAATTACACGTTGAAATAGTTGAAGTCGTGCTTAATTAATTAAAAAAAACACTTGTCGTCGTTGCGTACCGTTTCAACATCGAAGGTCTCCTGGAGCTTAATGCTGAAGTGCCGATCTTCGTCCAGGTGAGGCCTGTCGCACAGACCTCGGTCATCGTTCCTCCAGCTGCACTCCCCCGGGAGACTTTCGTCATTCGATGATGACATTTCCTACATTCATAATTCAAAGATTAAACTTGTACGATTCAATATATGTACTCTAAAAATTAAATTAGATCATTATTATTCATCACGGGTTGACTATCGGTGTGCCGAGTCTATATGGTGGAGACTCTCCCTCACTGATTCCTCTCTGACATTTGCGACCGTCGGTGATGGTCGTTACTCCTCCTTCCCCTAGTGGATAACAAAGGTCTAGCACAAGGAGAAGAAGGAGAAATGACCCCCACGACAACAGTCGGGATTTTTCGTCCTCTCTCATATATGGTGGATACACTCCCTCTTAGATTTTTCGACCGTCGGTGATGGTCGTTATTCCTCCTTCCCCTAGTGCATAACAAAGGTCTAGCACAAGGAGAAGAAGGAAAAACGACCCCCACGACAACAGTCGGGATTCTTCGTCCTCTCTCATATATGGTGGATACACTCCCTCACTGATTTTTCGACCTTCGGTGATGGAGCCTCGACAGACTTAAAGTCAACCCGAAATGTCGTTTAATTATTTTTTTGAGAAAATCCAGGCCACTCAATATTTCCTACATATTCTAGCACAAGTCATGCCAGAATTCACGGAAAAATCCGGCATGACCTTTGCTAAAAAAGGACAAATTGAGCGCCTGAAATTTGCCGGAATGGAAATTAATCAACACTCCGGCAAAACATAGGCCACTATAGGAGGTGTAACCTGCAAACATGGCCGGCCACTTGGGCAAGCACATATCCTATTTGAGCAACACAAGATATACATGTTTATATCTACATCATATGAGCATTCAAACTTGATGGGGTAGTTTTCCAATTTGAGCATTCAATAAGCAAAACCAAATCATAAATAAATTAGTATTTAAATTAGCATTCATTCAATAAGCAAAACTAAACCATCTCTTTTGTCTGTACATCGTCGAATATTATCACTAATAGATCTCGAATAGTATCATACATATAACATCACTAATACAGCTAAAACCGGAGCGAACGACGGGTATCGGCGCGGGCGGTGGACACCCAAAGAGAAGGAACCATCACAGGATCATAGCTCCAGTGAGATCCCTGAAGAACCTTCCAGGTATTGGAGAACCTGCCCTCCAACGCAACCATGTAGCGACGGACGTGCTCGTGCTCCTCACTGACACGGTGACGTACCACCTCCGCGGGGTCCCCAAGCTTCCGCGCCGTCACTGTCCCACGCGACCGCCACCAAAGAAGGTTCGGGTCAACGACGGTTGGCTCCTCACCAAGATACGCCCCCGGAAGGTAGCACCTCCCAGTACCAGCCCGGCGGAGCCCAGTCCCGGACATGGCTCCTCACCAAGCCCAGGCCTCATCCGCCGAGTCGACGGCGAGGATACTGGATAGGCATCGTCGACGTCGATGCGGGAATAATTGGTTTAACTAAAAAATAAACTAGTTCTATTAATTTTATTACTAAAATTAAACTAGTTCTATAGTAAAATTTTAATTAGATCATCAAATCTCATATAACTAAATTTTCTTACTAAAAATAAACTAGTTTATTAATTCAACTAGTTCAACTAAGCACTTACTATAAATAAAATAAACTAGTACTTACTAAAAATAAACTAGTTTAACTAGTTCTATTAATTTTCTAACTAATTCTATTAAACACTTACTAAAAAATAGTAAAGAAAAGTATATTGAATTTTTTCTATAAACTAAACACCACTGCCCTAAATTAGCATCTACTTAATTAGTTACCTAACCTACTTCCCTAACTAAAAACATCTAAGTTAATTAACTAAATTCACCTAAGTTACCTAACCTAATGAACTAAATGGAGGGAGGAGGAGTACCTCACGGTGGTGGAGGAGGCCGGCGGGGGAGGAGGCCGGCGCGGGGGAGGGCGGCCGATGGGAGACCTCTGGCGCGGGGGACGACGGTGCGTGGGGGAGGGCGGTGGCAACAGCGGCGGAGAGAGGCGAGTGAGTGTGTGAGGGCGGGGGAGTGAGATAGAGAGGTCGAGCGCGGGCCGTTGGGCTAGATAAAGAGCCCCTAGTAGTAGCGCTTATATGTAGAAAGCGCTACTGCTACGTCCGGTAGCAGCAGCGCTTCGTACATAAAAGAGCTACTACTATGCCTGGCCCGCCGGCAACGACCTGGTAATTGTAGTAGTAGCATTTTTTTACTAAAACAGCGCTACGGCTAAGTGCGTAGTAGTAGCGCTTTTTATAAAAAGCGCTACTGATAAGTAGTAGCAGCGCTTTATTATAAAAAGCACTACTACTATGCTACTGTCTATAAGCATTTTCCTAGTAGTGCAACCCAACAAACACCTTCAGATATACCTGTAGAGCATCTTTATAATCACCCAGTTATGTTGTGATGTTTGATAGCACACAAGGTATTCCTCCGGTATCCGGGAGTTGCATAATCTCATAGTCGAAGGAATATGTATTTGACATGAAGAAAGCAATAACAATAAAACTGAACGATCAATAAGCTAAGCTAACGGATGGGTCTTGTCCATCACATCATTCTCCTAATGATGTGATCCCGTTCATCAAATGACAACACATGTCTATGGTTAGGAAACTTAACCATCTTTGATTAATGAGCTAGTCTAGTAGAGGCTTACTAGGGACACGGTGTTTTGTCTATGTATTCACACATGTATAAAGTTTCCGGTTAATACAATTCTAGCATGAATAATAAACATTTATCATGATATGAGGAAATATGAAATAACAACTTTATTATTGCCTCTAGGACATATTTCCTTCAGTCTCCCACTTGCACTAGAGTCAATAATCTAGTTCACATCGCCGTGTGATTTAACACCAATAGTTCACATCTTTATGTGATTAACACCCATAGTTCACATTGCCATGTGACCAACACCCAAAGGGTTTACTAGAGTCAATAATATAGCTCACATCGTCATGTGATTAACACCCAAAGAGTAATAAGGTGTGATCATGTTTTGCTTGTGAGAGAAGTTTAGTCAACGGGTCTGCCACATTCAGATCCGTATGTATTTTGCAAATTTCTATGTCTACAATGCTCTTCATGGAGCTACTCTAGCTTAATTGCTCCCACTTTCAATATGTATCCAGATCGAGATTCAGAGTCATCCAGATCAGTGTCAGAGCTTGCATCAACGTAACTCTTTACGACGAACTCTTCATCACCTCCATAACCGAGAAATATTTCATTAGTCCTCTCAGGGTAATTTTGACCGCTGTCCAGTGATCTACTACTGGATCACTATTGTACCCCCTTGCCAAACTCATGGCAAAGTACACAATAGGTCTGGTACACAGCATGGCATACTTTATAGAACCTATGGCTTATACATAGGGAATGTCGGGTGGTAGGTGCGACATATGCCAACGGGTGGCTTATCATTGTGGGAGCCAGTAAGACATCGCCGGTGCGTGGAAACAGGATAAGGCGAAGACATGCACGTCGGCGAATCTTACCCAGGTTTGGGGCTCTCCGTGGAGATAACACCCCTTATCCTGCTCTGTGGGGTCTCCGCATGATCACTAGATCAACACAAGTAGCTACAAGAGGCTCCTTGAGCTGTTTGGCTAGAGGAAGAAGAAGGGCAAGGCTAGCTCTCCTTTTCTCTCTATGTGGCGCCTAAAACTCTAAGAGATCAACCCTTTGCATGGGTGCCCTGGGGGGTTTATATAGGCCTACCCCCTAGGGATACAATGGTAATCCGGCTGGGCACGGGTCCCAGCCGTCAGTGTCTGTGTTCACCGGCTTCTCTGCCGTCCGTTGGGGCCCGCCGACTGGTGGGTCCCGCCGGCTGCCGGCCTCTTGGCCGACAGGCCGGCCCCACCGCCTGGGGGTCTTGTCGGTGGCTGGTTACTGTTGCCTCGCCCTGATGACGAGGGCTTTGTCGAGGTAAGCATGGCCATAGTGCCGCCGCCTGGCGGGCTCTCACTGTAGCCTTACCTCGTCTTGTCTCCTTAATGATGCACATACTTCGAGGGAGGGAGGTAGCCGGCTATTGGGAGCCGGCTACGCCCCAGGCCGACTGGGGGAGGCTTGGCCGCCTTCGAGCATCTCTCTGGCTGAAGGGGCCCGCCGCTCGCGGGCCGTACTGGCGCCTGTCATGGGTGGCGTCATGGTCAACATGGCAACAGTGCCGCGCCGGACGGGGGATGGCCGACCCATACGACGCACTGTGGCCACGCGTGCTCTGGGATTCGGGGGGGGGGGTGGCAGGCTGTACTGTAACCACGTCCCGTCTCGTCACCGTTATGAGGGTGCAGCCCTTGAGGGTGCAATCTTGGCCGGCTTCTGGGAGTCGGCACCCTTGGGGCCGGCTTCCTGGAGTCGGCCATCTTGTGGTTCTCTTTGGGATGGTTTTTAGGGCCGGGTCGCCGTCCAGGAGTCGGCTCGTGAGCTAGCCGGCCAGGGGAAGGCGACCCTGTGCTTTGGATGCTTGAAGGCTCGATTGGCCTGATTATTTTTCAAAGAGCCAGGGGGAGTCGGTTAGGCTACCCGTGGCCATTTACTCCGACAGGGAATGACTTTCATTCTCTCTCTATCTTCTGCCATGGTCGGGTTTTGAGTCTTACTCAACTTCATACCTTACAACTCAGGCAAGAACTCCTTCTTTGACTGATCCATTTTGAACTCCTTCAAAATCTTATCAAGGTATGTACTGATCGAAAGTTTTATCAAACGTCTTGATCTATCTCTATAGATCTTGATGCCCAATATGTAAGCAGCTTCAACTAGGTCTTTCTTTGAAAAACTCTTTTCAAACACTCCTTTATGCTTTCCAAAATTCTACATCATTTCCGATCAATAATATGTCATTCACATATACTTATCAGAAAGGTTGTAGTGCTCCCACTCACTTTCTTGTAAATACAGGCTTCACCACAAGTCTGTATAAAACTATATGCTTTGATCAACTCATCAAAGCGTATATTCCAACTTCGAGAAGCTTGCACCAGTCCATAGATCGATCACTGGAGCTTGCACATTTTGTTAGCATCTTTAGGATTGACAAAATCTTTTGGTTGTATCATATACAACTCTTCTTTAATGAATCCATTAAGGAATGCAGTTTTGATATCCATTTGCCAGATTTCATAAAAATGCGGCAATTGCTAACATGATTCGGACAGACTTAAGCATCGATACGAGTGAGAAAATCTCTATGTAGTCAACACCTTCAACTTGTCGAAAACCTTTTGCGACAATTCGATCTTTGTAGATAGTAACACCACCATCAGCATCCGTCTTCCTCTTGAAGATCCATTTATTCTCAATGGCTTGCTGATCATCGGGCAAGTCCACCAAAGTCCATACTTTGTTCTCGTACATGGATCCTATCTCAGATTTCATGGCCTCAAGCCATTTTGCGGAATCTGGGATCATCATCGCTTCCTCATAGTTTGTAGGTTCGTCATGGTTTAGTAACATGAATTCTAGAAAAGGATTACCATACCACTCTGGTGCGGATCGTGCTCTGGTTGACCTACGAGGTTCGGTAATAACTTGATCTAAAGTTTCATGATCATTATCATTAGCTTCCTCTCTATTTGGTGTAGGCATCACGGGAACGGTTTTCTATGATGAGCTACTTTCCAATTCGAGAGAAGGTACAATTAGCTCATCAAGTTCTACTTTCCTCCTACTCACTTCTTTCGAGAGAAACTCCTTCTCTAGAAAGGATCCATTTTTAGCAACAAAGATCTTGCCTTCGGATCTATGATAGAAGGTGTACCCAATAGTTTCTTTTGGGTATTCTATGAAGACGCACTTCTCCGATTTGGGTTCGAGCTTATCAGGCTGAAGCTTTTCACATAAGCGTCGCATCCCCAAACTTTAAGAAATGTCAGCTTAGGTTTCTTGCCAAACCACAGTTCATGCGGCGTCGTCTCAACGGATTTAGACGGTGCCCTATTTAACGTGAATGTAGCTGTCTCTAATGCATAACCCCAAAATGATGGTGGTAAATCGGTAAGAGACATCATAAATCATACCATATCTAATAAAGTACGGTTACGATGTTCGGACACACCATTACGCTATGGTGTTACAGGTGGCGTGAGTTGTGAAACTATTCCACATTGTTTTAAATGAAGGCCATACTCGTAACTCAAATATTCGCCTCTGCGATCAGATCATAGAAACTTTATTTTCTTGTTTACGATGATTCTCCACTTCACTATGAAATTCTTTGAACTTTTCAAATGTTTCAGACGTGTGTTTCATTAAGTAGATATACCCATATCTGCTGAAATCATCTATGAAGGTTAGAAAATAACGATAGCCGCCGCGAGCCTCAACACTCACCGGACCGCATACATCGGTATGTATTATTTCTAATAAGTCATTAGCTCGCTCCATTGTTCCGTAGAATGGAGTTTTAGTCATCTTGCCCATTTGGCATGGTTCGCAAGTATCAAATGATTCATAATCAAGTGATTCCAAAAGCCCATCTGCATGGAGTTTCTTCATGCGCTTTACACCAATGTGACCTAAACGGCAGTGCCACAAATATTTTGCACTATCATTTTCAACTTTGCATCTTTTGGCATCAATATTATGAATATGTGTATGACTACGATCGAGATTGAATAAACCATTTACATTTGGTGTATGACCATAGAAGGTTTTATTCATGTAAACAGAACAACAATTATTCTCTGACTTAAATGAATAACTGTATCACAATAAACATGATCCAATCATATTCATGCTCAATGCAAACACCAAAGAACACTTATTTTAGTCCAACACTAATCCCGAAGGTAGAGAGTGTGTGCGGTGGTGATCGTATCAACCTTGGAATTACCTCCAACACACATCATCACCTCGTCCTTAACTAGTCTCTGCTCATTCTTCAATTCCCATTGTGAGTTACTAATCTTAGAAACTGAACCGGTATCAAATACCATGGGGTTACTATGAACACTAGTAAAGTACACATCAATAACATGTATATCAAATATACCTTTGTTCACTTTGCCATCCTTCTTATCTGCCAAGTATTTGGGGTAGTTCCGCTTCCAGTGACCATTCCTTTGCAGTAGAAGCACTCAGTTTCAGGCTTAGGTCTAGCTTTGGGCTTCTTCATGGGAGTGGCAACTTGGTTGCCATTATTCTTGAAGTTCGCTTTCTTTCCCTTGCCCTTTTTCTTGAAACTAGTGGTCTTGTTAACCATTAACACTTGATGCTATTTCTTGATTTCTACCTTCATCGATTTCGGCATGGCGAAGAGCTTGGGAATCGTTTTCATCATCCCTTGCATATTGTAGTTCATCACGAAGTTCTAGTAACTTGGTGATACGGACTAGAGAACTCTGTCAATCACTATCTTATCTAGAAGATTAACTCCCACTTGATTCAAGCGATTGTACTACCCAGACATTCTGAGCACATGCTCACTGCCTGAGCTATTCTCCTCCATCTTGTAGGCAAAGTACTTATCAGAGGTCTCATACCTCTCGACACTGGCATGAGTCTGAAATACCAATTTTAGTTCTTGGAACATCCCATATGCTCTGTGGATTCAAAACATTTTTGAAGTCCCGGTTCTAAGCCGTTAAGCATGGCACACTAAACTATGAAGTAGTCATCATACCGAGCTTGTCAAATGTTCATAACGTCTGCTTCTGCTCTTGCGATTGATCTGTCACCTAGCGGTGCATCGAGGACATAATTCTTCTGTGCAGCAATGAGGATAATCCTTAGATCATGGACCCAGTCCGCATCATTGCTACTATCATCTTTCAACTTAGTTTTCTCTAGGAACATATCAAAAAAATATAGGAGCTATATCGCGAGCTATTGATCTACAACATAGATATGCAAATACTATCAGGACTAAGTTCATGATAAATTAAGTTCAATTAATCAAATTACTTAAGAACTCCCACTTAGATAGACATCCCTCAAGTCATCTAAATGATACGTGATCCAAATCAACTAAACCGTGTCCGATTATCACGTGAGATGGAGTAGTCATCAATTGTGAACATCTCTATGTTGATCATATCTACTATATGATTCACGTTCGACCTTTCAGTCTCTAGTGTTCCGAGGCCATGTCTGTACATGCCAGGGTCATCAAGTTTAACCCGAGTATTCTGCATGTGCAAAACGGTCTTGCACCCGTTGTATTTGAACGTAGAGTCTATCACACCCGATCATCACGTGGTGTCTCAACACGACAAACTATCGCAACGGTGCATACTCAGGGAGAACACTTATACCTTGAAATTTTTTTAAGGGATCATCTTATAATGCTACCGCCGAACTAAGAAAAATAAGATGCATAAAAGATAAACATCACATGCAATCAAAATATGTGACATGATATGGCCATCACCATCTTGTGCCTTTGATCTCCGTATCCAAAGCACCGTCATGATCTCCATCGTCACCGGCTTGACACTTTGATCTCCATCATAGCATCGTGGTTGTCTCTCCAACTATTGCTTCTACAACTATCGCTAACGCATATTGATAAAGTAAAGCAATTACATGGCGTTTGCATTTCATACAATAAAGCGATAACCATAAGGCTCCTACCAGTTGCCGATAACTTTTACAAAACATGGTCATCTCATACAATAACGTATATCACATCATGTCTTGACCATATCACATCACAACATGCCCTGCAAAAACAAGTTAAACGTCCTCTACTTTGTTGTGGCAAGTTTTACGTGGCTGCTGCGGGCTTCTAGCAAGAACCGTTCTTACCTACGCATCAAAAGCACAACGGTGATTTATCAAGTTTGTTGTTTTAACCTTCAATAAGGACCGGCCGCAGTCAAATTTGATTCAACTAAAGTTGGAGAAATAGACACCCGCCAGCCACCTTTATGCAAAACTAGTTGCATGTCTGTCGGTGGAACCAGTCTCATTGAAAAGTAGGGGCCCCTTTTTGTACCCCTTTACTTGTGGACGGGAAGTCACAGCCCCACGCCCCTGGCCACGCTTGGCGGGGCAGAGGAAGCAAAGGCACAAGACAACCAGAGCAACACCAAGCCAGAAACACGAAGGGCAGAAGGGCGAGGTGGACTCCCCCGGCAAGGCCCTTGCCGGGGCGGCCTCCACAGCCCCGGCAAGAACCTTGCCGGGGCAGCTTGCCCAACACCAGCAGAGCTGCCACCCTTGAGCGTGAGAGTTCCAACGCCCTCAACCACTTTGGAACCGAGGCTCGGGAGGCACCTCCATGGTGGCATGCAGATCTTTGTGAAGACTAGAAGCACACAAGACAAGATGATAACCAGAAGACGAAGATCCTCGGCAAGATCCTTGCCAAGGATACCCATGAGACCCCCAACAAGACTCTTGCCGGGGATGACCACGATGCCACGGTGAGACCCTTGCTGGGGCCCCGGCAAGACTCTTGCCGAAGACGTCCGCAGGGCCGCAGCCAGGCCCACTTCTGCCAAGACTCCACCGTTCCCATGCAACTGCCAGCCCACAAACTAGGCGAGCACTTGCGTGGCGACGTGCGGCCTCTAGGCCAACTCAGCAAGCACCTGCGTGGTGGCATGCAGAGCTTCATGAAGACTCTGCCATCGCACCAACTCAGCAGCCAGCCAACCAGCATGGCACTACACGCCTCGTCATTTCGGACGCGCGTTGAAGCCAGGCGAGGCGGCGACAGCTGGGACGAGCTTCCTTGCCGTCCCCGATAAACCAAGGAGGGCATGTCGGCAGTGCATTAAATGCGTTTGTCCTACGATGCCAAGAGATAGACTCAACCGCTGTATAGCTTTCCACCTCATGTGTGCCACTGTGGCAGCCCCTTTGACTATAAAAGGAGGCCCACGACGTACTGAGGAAGGATTCGGACTTTTTGGACCATGCATGCTTTGTAGCTAGTCCAAGAACACCACATAAACAGAAACCCGCAGGAGTAGGGTATTACGCATCACTTGCGGCCCAAACCTGGAGAATCTCCCTGCGTTGATCTCTCAATCCCGCTCTTTCCACAACTCCGCGCCCGCCAACCGTAGCAAAAGGCATTCTTCGTGATCCTGTAGGTGTCGTTTCCCCCGACATCTTTGGCATCTTTCGCGCGCCAGGTAGGGGGCGCAAGCTGTGAAAATCCGGTTGGAAGGTTAGCACACCAACTTCATCATCACCATGGCCCCCAAGAGAAAGGGGATCACAACGATCGGCTCGTCCGGGGCCGGCCCGTCCGCGCCAGCGCGAGCAGGCGGACGGGTACCCACGGATGGGGCCGGAGACGTGGCCCGCTAGCATCCATGACATTCTTGTGATCGGAGCCAGGCGAGCGGCATCGTCCGAATCCGAGACGACGAGCCACGCGCCGCTGGGTCCGAGGGCGGGGCCGTGCTGCCCACGGGCGGCGCAGTAGCCTCTACGGCACCCCAGCTGGCGCCCGCGCCGCGCCCTTCCCAGGCCGCGCGTGATGAGCAACACCGCGATGCTGGAGCCCCCGGGCACAGCCGCGGAAAGAGCCCTGTGCGCCACTTGCAGGACGAACCAGGCCGGCGTGTGCGCTCGGACTCCGGTGCAGGCGGTGTGCGACCGCGAGACCGCGACAGGACCCCTTCTAACCTGGTTAGAGGTCTGAGCGCATCACGGCCTACGCAGATCTCGCCGCCGCCTACGCCAGCAGAAGCGCTGGCGCGCGTGCAGCTGCTCCTCGACTTCTCCCCTGCTGCGGAGAAGCTCGATGAGTGGAGAGCCACCATCCGAAGCCTTGTCAGCTTCGCCAACAAAGACGAGCCGCTCCCGACGGGACCCTCGCACTGGCGTCCAGACGAG